>NC_091947.1:10265000-10292500 GCF_041260155.1 Ptychodera flava
CAGATGTATGTTCTACGTAGGCAATGTTGTCTCTCAAGATTAACCTGAAGCAATTTCAATCAGAAGTTGCCAGAACTTGCTCCTACAAAAAAAGAATCAAGCCTTTTAGCAACTCAGGATATTACAGACATATCCATTTCCATGGAACTGATGCAGGGAAAATGACTGCAACTGAAATCTGATATATTATGGAAATTGTCTTGAAAAAATTCTGGGTAATTTCTAAGAAGTGTCACTTAAAGGCGCATGGGTCAGGCATCAGATTGTCTGGCCAGGAAATTTACTTACTAGATTACTATTTCAATGGAAAAACAAAAGGCTCTTACAGACTAGAAAAAACTTCCAGAAGATATACTCATTTCCAATGCAAGTATCACCAATGGGACAATTTTACATTATCACAGCAGCGTATCCTCTGCTTGTGTTTCAGACATATTACCTTCAGCAATTTTTGTTCAAAGTTGATTCATTGGAAATGTTCACCTGATGCATATGTTCAGCTGATCTCTAATTATCAAAAGCACAACTTGGAATATTATAAAATATTTTGAATTAATAATTCAGATGAAACGATGAGCAGGTGCTCCACGAGATGCATGGCTGGAATGTGCATGTTGCAGGATGACTCTATAGGACAATCATATTGTGAAAGTGTTTATTTCATCTTGTTAACCTTTTATTAAAACTGTTGAAAAATAAATTGATGGTGAAAGGTGCTGGGAAGTTATTATGTCTATTAAAATAAAAGGGAAATATATTATATAAGTATAGGATAAAGCCAGAGTACGAGGGCTCTTCTGGTACATAAAGTTTAACCCAACGATAAAATGTCAAGGCCACAGGCCAAGACATTTTTAGCTCCCATAGCCATATGTATATATGGCAATGGAAGCTATTCTTATAGGCTAGGGAAATGTCTGTATGTATGTATGTCTGTATGTCTGTATGTCTGTACGTCTGTATGTCTGTATGTCTGTATGTCTGTCCGTCAACATCAAAAACTCCAAAACCGCTGCATATTTCATCTTGATATTTGGTGTGTACATGGATGATGGGCTGTAGATGAGATTTTGTTCAAATGAAGTTGTCATTGCCAAAAATATGCAAATTAGTGCCAAAAAAGGCGTTTTTGGTAAAAAATCTCAACCGCTGGTCAGACAGCTTTGATATTTGGTATACAGGTCTCTAGGGATAACCCAACTTGGATTTGTTCAAATTGTGATGAAATATGCAAATCTGTATTTTTAAGGAATTTTTTGTCATTTTTGGTCAAAAATTTATTTCATCAAAACCGCTTGTCTGACAGCTTTGATATTTGGTATACAGGTCCCTAGGGATAACCCAACTTGGATTTGTTCAAATTGTAATGAAATAAGCAAATCTGTATTTTTTAAGGAATTTTTTTGTCATTTTTGGTCAAAAATTTATTTCATCAAAAGCGCTTGTCTGACAGCTTTGATATTTGGTATACAGGTCCCTAGGGATAACCCAACTTGGATTTGTTTAAATTGTAATGAAATAAGCAAATCTGTATTTTTAAGGAATTTTTTTGTCATTTTTGGTCAAAAATTTATTTCATCAAAAGCGCTTGTCTGACAGCTTTGATATTTGGTATACAGGTCCCTAGGGATAGCCCAACTTGGATTTGTTCAAATTGTGATAAAAATAAGCAAATCTGTATTTTTAAGGAATTTTTTTGACATTTTTGGTCAAAAATTTATTTCATCAAAACCGCTCGTCTGACAGCTTTGATATTTGGTATACAGGTTCCTACAGATAAACTGAATATGATATACGGAATATATGATGAAATCTGCAATTTTGTAATTTTGGTGCAATTTTTGCCATTTTTGGTCAAAAAATGTGTTTCTCAAAAACTACTTGTCTGATGCGTTTGATATTTGGTATACAGGTTCCTGGGGGTTCTCTTAGTGTGATATAGTGAAATTTGATGAAATCTTCAATTTTTGTATTTTTGGGTCAGTTTTTGCCGTTTTTGGTCAAAATATTTGTTTCTCAAAAGTTACTCATGTGATAGCTTTGATATTTGGTATACATTTTTATACATAATTATGATGAAATCATCAATTTTGTATTTTTGCAGCTAATTTTGCCATTTTAGGTCAGGCCATCCTGAAATGAGCTATCAAAGATCTCAACCTTCTTCATCAATACATATGTCACAAAAAGTTGCTCTCTACATAACACAGCAGAGCTCTGTCGACCATTGGGTCGCTTGTTAGCTCTTATGGCGTATGTATATATGTTTACTAGTTTACATTTTATTGAAAATCTCAATAGCCACTGAACAGATTAGATGAAAAATTAGCATGTAAGTACTTTGGGCTGACCTGAAATGATTGTGCACATCTTGGGTCAGTATCTTGGACTTGCTATTTTTCATGAATTTTTTTGTAATTTTCTCCCATTTTTGGTCAAAAAATCTTCTTCTCTGAAACCACAAGTCTGATTGATTTGAAACTTGGTATGGAAGTGCATAGGAGTGACCTTTCCCAAATCTGGGCAAATCGTGGTGAACTTTGCATATTTGCATTTTTTGGCTATTTTTTTCATTTTTGATCAAAAATTTTTTTTAACTCTGAAACCACACGTCCGATTGAGTTGAAACTTAGTGTAGAGGTTTTTACGGGTGACGTCAGTAAGATTTGATCAAATTCTGGTGAAATTTGCATAATTTTATTTTATTGGGGGAATTGTTTCTATTTGTGATAAAAAAATCTTTTAGCTTGATTTTAGCTTGTTTTGATAACTATATGGGAGCGACCAGTGACATTGTCACTATTTTTTCGTAGGGTTGAACTTTATATACCAGAAGAGCCCGAGTACGAAAGTTTTATCTGACTTAAAAACTATCGCCCCTAACTGATATATTTTCGTTTTCAATGTTTTTACGTCAACCGTCCCCTTTGTCAATGTAACATGTTTAGGATATGAATTAAAACTTTTATTTGTGAAATAGCCTTCCAATGTAATGGAACATCCCATAAATGCCCAAGGGCACATTAGTTTATGTTTGTACCACCACAGATTTTGTGTTGCAGCTGGTTTCCGCTGTGTTACCAAATTTGAATTTTAAAACGTACCAGATGTCTACAGAATATGACATGTTCACTTTTGATTGGACAGCACTTTACTACGGCGCTGTCATTCGTTTCTGGAATATGGTGACCAAAGCTTTAAGAGTAAATAAAACACCCTGAATTGAGCACTCTGATTGGTCAATCAACAGTAGATAGTTTTGAAGGCTCAAATAAAGTTCAATGGCGTCATATACCAGTAGTCTACCTATATCAATACATCTGTTCTCACATGCAGTTTTTTCAGGAAATGTTGAACAGATGCAAATTGTTGACAACAAGTTTGACTGACTTTCAATGATCAAATCTGAATAGTTTAGTGCAGTACTGTATAATATCCATAGCTTTGGCAGGAGCATATGCGACGCTTGTGTATTGATTACAGTCTTTGTGAAGTTCAATAAACTCACTTATTAGTAGTATGACAATGTGCACTACTATAATTATATCATTATTACAAACCCACTGGCTCAGTGCAACCACCTGTCGATCATTCGTCTGATAAATGTGTAGAAATTCTATCTGACTCAACATACAAGATAAGAAATAGGAACTGTTCAAGAAGTTCTGTAAATCAATATGCATACATGTAACTTGTTGGTCTATCAGTGCTGAGTAAAGTTGTTGCTCATCTGATTGTAGTCATAGTGTGAAGTTACAGTGTGTGCTAAATGCTAACATTTCCGTGGTGACTTGTATAAAAACATGATCACCATTATTACTTAGTACTTCTACAAAATGTCCCAGTGAAATGTGCCGTGCAGTTTTTATGAGAGTTTGCAGTGAACTTATATAAAAAATTCTGATTAAAACCCAGGTACCAGTAACACCGCAAAGTGTAGAATTTTTCAGTTTCTTTGAAAGGATCCTTATCACAGCTCTGTTTGTAAGCATTTAAAAAAGAAATGCTATTGAAAGTGTGATCATACAGTATTACAGAATATTAAGAGCGAGTCCCACAGCCATTTATCAGTGACTATTAATAAGTGTAGTTAAAATCTATAAAACATATATTTTAGTTTTACGGAAAGCCCAGCCTAATTTATGATATATTTATTTGTGATTGACATGCAATTTTCAAAACAAACAAATTTTGCAAACTGCAGTTTGTGCCTACTCAAAATTCCATTGAATAGTATCAGTAGGTTTTTGTTAAACAACAATAGCAGTGAGTTGACAAATTAAGTGAACAGTACAACCGGATGAGGCAACTTAAGTGCCATATCTTTATCATCATAGAAATCCCTCAATAGCCATTTAATACATCACATTGTGAAACTTTCCTAGGGTATGTATATTTGATAGATGAAGCTGTGAGTGTTGCTGTGGTAATGTGTCACTCAGCTGTATTATTGCAACATATACAGGATGGGTATTTCCCACAATGCCTTTCTGTTCCCGCTGCAATGTTTGAAGTGACCTGGGGGTCAAAACATAGACTCAAGAGTCTATGGTCAAAACAAGCATTTCTGTGATTTTGTTACATAAATTGTGAATTGAAAGGCCATTAATTGGATTAGCAATCTGTTACAAATCCATTCTGTCAGTCAATCACAATTAAAGTCTCAGTGTTTCCAAAAGTGTGAAGTGACAAAGACTGCTTTTGGTTTCTAACAAAGAGATACCACGTGACAGCTTATTGTTTAGTGCCTGTGACACGATTTCCCTTTGTCAAACCAATCCCCCCTATAAAATTAAAGAAGGAAAGATTTTTGAAACACATGATAGTAAGACTTAAAATTCTGATTGGTTACTGGTGATACCAGACAGAGTGGTGGACTTAACTCTCTTTTATTCGTTTCACTGACTTAGTATGAGTAATGGTCAGGTGCAAGGGGGTTATTTATCAGGACTTGTAAATTTCATGTGGCATTTCAATATTTCCAGAGTAGTTGCAATGATTAAGGCACACTCTTTATTGACACCATTAACTCAATATCATGCCTGAGGATTGTACAAGTAGATGTGAAATATGACCCCATTTGCAGAGGTGACGATTTCTCCTGAATTAATGTAAGGGAAAAGGACTTGATTTTAAGAGTTCAATTATTCACACCCAAAAAAAAGGAATCATTTGTGAACATTTTAGCCTCTAGCTACTTACAGAAATAAGATCATCAGAATTCAAGTTTCGGTGTAATTGACCTAGTTATTCATAGGTGTGAGGTTTAATTGGGGAAGTTGAATTGTTTTATATTTTCCTGTTTTCCTCACGATTTGCAGTGGAGGTCAATGTATGGCAAGAACTAACAATAAAATAGAAGCTTCCATATATGAAACTGCAGATGCCGAAACTCTGACCATTATCATATGCATGGTTTTATGACAGTTATTGTATAACAGACCCCTCTATCCTATGAAACATTGTATATTATTGGTAGACATCACTTTCTCTCATACTAAAAATAATTTTTATAGTTCAATTTCTCAGTGCAATATATTTTGCACTTGTCACGTGTTTTTTTTGGTTAATATTTTTGGATATTTAAATTTTGAATTTATTGCAGCAGTAAACGTACACCAAAAGGTCAAGTGAAATATGAAAAAATACTCTTATCACTGAAAACAATAGTTCTCATGATATCAAATGTTTAATTTTCTTACACAGTTGGTTTTGTCTGTATGAAATTTAGCGCTGATTATTTATTCCGATGGCTTTGATGAATAACATTTCATCAATCACTGCTTTTTAGTCCCCACGGACACCGTCCGGGGGGACTTATAGGTTTGGTCATGTCCGTGCGTGCGTGCGTGCGTGCGTGCGTGCGTGTGTGCGTGCGTCCGTCCGTTCACACAGATATCTCAGAGATGCAAGAAGCGATTTCATTCAAACTTGGTACAAGGATTACTTCATATGTCATACAGATGCACGTCGATTTGTTTTGGATACGATCCAATATGGCCGCCAGGCGGCCATTTTATTACGATTTTTTCATGTACAGAGCCATAACTCAGACATGTTTCAACCAATTTTATTCAAAGTTGGTACAAGGACATTGACCAATGTCATAGATATGCACGTCAATTTTCTTTGTGATAACGATCCAATATGGCCGCCAGGCGGCCATTTTATTACGATTTTTTCATGTACAGAGCCATAACTCAGACATGTTTCAAGTGATTTTATTCAAAGTTGCTACAAAGACATTGACCAATGTCATAGATATGCACGTCAATTTTTTTTGTGATACGATCCAATATGGCCGCCAGGCGGCCATTTTATTATGATTTTTTCATGTACAGAGCCACAACTCAGACATGTTTCAACCGATTTTATTCAACATTGCTACAAGGACATTGACCAATTTCATAGATATGCACGTCGATTTGTTTTGTGATACCATCCAATATGGCTGCTAGGCGGCCATTTTATTACAATTTTTCATATACAGAGGCATAACTCAGGCATATCTCAACCGATTTTATTCAAAGTTGGTACAAGGACATTGACCAATGTCATAGATATGCACGTCATTTGTTTTGTGATACGATCCAATATGGCTGCTGTGTGGTCATTTTGTTACGATTTTTTCATATACAGAGGCATAACTCAGGCATATCTCAACTGATTTTATTCAAAGTTGGTACAAGGACATTGACCTATGTCATACATATGTACGTCGATTTTTTATGTGATACGATCCAATATGGTTGCTAGGCAGCCATTTTATTACGATGTTTTCATGTACAGAGCCATAACTCAGACATATTTCCACCAGTATCATTCAAAGTTGACATTGACCTATTTCATACATATGCTCGTCAATTTGTTTCACGTCATGTAGCAGTAACATGTCAATTATTGAAGTTTCGTAAGTAGGCTGATATGTCAAGAAATATGTACTGCATCAATTCATGAAACTTTATACAGATGTTAACCGATGTTAAGCTCACATTGCTTTAACATTGAAAAAGACATTTATCAGTGTCATTTTAATTAATTTGTAATTGCATAAGTAATGAACTTTCCTAATTAGGGTGATATAGCCACAAATTAATACAACGTCAAATGTGATGAAACTTGATACAGATGTTGATCTCATAGTGTTGTAAATACTGCATCAAACTTTATGAAATATGGTACCAGTGATAATCTGTTAAGTGTTAGAATTGTATGCAAAAATGTTTTGCAACATCCTTTGATTAATTCCTAGTTGACTCATTTTATGAACTTTAGGATGGTGGCCTACATTGGTTTTATGTTTTCATCACCATGGAACTCATTCTTGGCCATTGAGCGCCATCTGTATCAAAGTATTTTTATCACAGACCTAATTAATGAAGAGGACTCTATCCTCTCTTAGGACATGTAATCAAAGTACCCATTATTAACAAGTGGGGACTGTGTCATCAACGATGACTTGTTGATCCTATTATTGAACAAATTTTAGTTAATATTCTTCAAACTGTCAAATTTATTGTAGGTGTAACCTTCATCATTTGAACTTTCTTCTGTTCATTGAAACTTAAAAGATATGCGAAAAAGATATTCCTGTAGTACCTGTGACTGCTACAGCTATAATGTCACTGTGAATCCGAATTCTGCCTTGTTCTGCACTTTGCACTTGTACATATATCAGTCAGGAACTAAGGAGATTTGAAACTACACACAACATTGTATCCTGGTGTATGTTCCATGCAATGAATCACTGACGCAACCAAAAGAATAATCAAATAGGCAGACTGAGAAATGGAAATGAAAGTAAAATGACAAATAAATGTAGGACACTGAATGATATAAACTCAGGTCACAATCTCAGCCTGGATATTATTTACCTACCCTGTTTGCATTTAATGCAAATATATTTAATTCGGGAAATTTTGTTATTACGCAGACATTAAATTATGATAGTGTTTGATACTAGTTTGTAAATGTAGAATTCAGTTTATGGTATTTCCATAGTACAGACCCAATCATCATCTCTCAATACTGGAATATTTGCATTAAATATTATTCAAATTTTATATATTTCAGTAATAAAAGGTTCTAATGATTAAAACTTTGGTGGAGATGGTTAAAACTGGGAAAAAAATCTGTCGAGCGAAAAATTGCTAAACTTGTTTGCAGCCGTACTTCCTTCTGGAAAAATTACCAGAATGTCTGCTGGAAACAAGTATGAAACATTTCGGGAAAAATTATTCATCCTTCAAAATCTGAAAAGACTTGTCAAATTTTGGAATTTTGACAAATTTGCATGTCAACATTCCAATCAACCCCAGTCTAAGATGTAATGGCCCATCCCAGATTATTACATTTCAAATTGTGAATATTCACAGGAACCAACCAATAACTGTCAAAGGTTCTTCTTGTTGGTATATGCAAATTAGTTCATATTGAAAACCCCCCTTTCAATTTTCACACTACCATTTCCATGTTTTCACAGTTGATATTAACTTCACAAATTGAATTAAGGTAGTATTTTATTCCAGACTGATGTCAATGTAACATGTCATAGCTTGCATACACCGTCCAATTAGAGACACAGGAAAAAGAGAGAGATGAATTCAAGATTAATGTGAATTCTTCAGTGATGTTCATTTCAAATAATCTCCCATTCACTTTGCTGACAGTAATTGTTCCATCAATGGCAAACTTTCAAAGTCACTGTCCATGAACTATAGTCACGGTAGATTTCTGATGGTGGCCTCTTTGTATTATTAAAAACAACAGGACTGAAATCTTTGATGTGGCGGTTTGTGTGTCAAGTTTGCCTGCTATGTGTTTCTATATCTGTTAGTAATAGAATCAAAATTATATTATATCATGCTACCATGCGCCATTCTGAATGGACGAGAGCTCATTCCACCGATGCTAAAATACAGTTTTAGCACTGATAGCAGTGCTAAAACAGGCCCCTAAACCAGCATTTTCGAAATTGTCCGGTCAGTGCATTTGAACGTACTTATCTAAACCATAGACTCTCGAGAAAGACCGAAACAGTCCATTTTGTTTCAAAGACCGAAGACCGAATTTTGATACACAGATAAAGTGTGGGTCTGTAACTCACCTCTTGGTGTAAATAAGTTGGGATCGATGATGAAAGACATCTGTGAAGCAGCACGTTTGGGGTATGATGCACACAAATATTAGGGCGACAGCGCACCGCGGTGCACTTTGCGGGAGTCGAGACGCGATATATCCCAGTACCGCTCTTTAAAATGAAGATAGTATTTGTTCATACACAAATAAACTGACACTCCCTCACGGTAACGGTATGTAAGATATTTATATTTACCAAAGTTTGGGCTATAACAGATCGGGATGTCCTAACGATGTAGACCAAGAAGTTCACAATAACAACGGGATGACTCCTGGCGACTGCGACGATATTTGACATCAAATGCAACGACATTGTCAGCATCCTCCCTGCATCGGGCAACACACTCAGAATCTGCACAACTGTTCATCACAGTTGCAGTCATCGCAAGTCTGGATTATTTTAAAACTGCTTGTTTTCTGGTACAATTTATGTCCAAATTATCCATCAAAATAGATCCTGTAACTTCACTGTGCCACCACTGAATGTCGCGACGGTATGCGGTACAGAATGAGACAAATCTATTTTAGTATGCAAAAAAGCCAGGACTATTGTTCTTATGTAAATTTACGAAAAAAATTGTTACTTTTTTCTTTTGATTTGAACTCTTGACCCATTTTTTGTGTGACCGCAGCAGGTATTTTTTGACAAGTATTGTTCGTGTTGCATGCGAATAAAATGCAATGTCGATATGGACGTAATGCGTATTTATCGTAGGACACTGTGCGCCTGTACGGAATCCTTATAAAAATGCTCGGTCTCGGGCGCAGAATTTCCGACGTTCGATCTCTCAGACGTCCGTTTTCTGCATTTGGCGCTTAGAGTGATGAAAATACGCAAGTAAGACAACAAATACACGCAAGTTGATATAATATAATAGCAATAACCCCCTTCGCAGTCGGGCATACACTCGATTTTGGTACAATTCGCTCCATATGGCACTCGCCTATCGGCTCGTGCTATATGTCGCGCATTGTACCAAAATCTCGTGTATACTCTCCTGCGGCGTGGGTTATTGCTTAAATGTATATGGTGGGCTGCTGACAAGAACAATGGTAATACTGAGAAAATCAAAGCTCAATGTGTATTGAGCTATGGCCAGTAGTTGGTAAAAATGCACGTTTCACATTGTTGAAGCTATCGTGCTATGGGGAGTTGTATGCCATTGTACATTATAGAACCAAACGTGTAAGGCAAGCGTGCATGACTAAACACTGTAAAAGTCTGCACGTTAGACATTTTAGACACGTTAGGTCCGTACACGTTAGGTTTGCACGATACACGATAGGTCAGCATGATTGGCATGGTAGATTTTGACCGATGTTGAAAACCTAAAATGACATACACGTTAGACATTTTAGACACGTTAGGTTCGTACACGTAAGGTCTGCACGATACACGATAGGTTTGCATGATTGGCATGATAGAAATTGGAGTCATGTGGAGAACCTAAATGACATACACGTTAGACATTTTAGACACGTTAGGTCCGTACACGTTAGGTTTGCACGATACACGATAGGTTTGCACGATTGGCATGATAAATTTTGACTCATGTGGAGAACCTAAAATGACATGCACGTTAGACATTTTAGACACGTTAGGTGTGTACACGTTAGGTTTGCACGATACACGATAGGTTTGCACGATTGGCATGATAGATTTTGACCCATGTTTAGAACCTAAAATGACATGCACGTTAGACATTTTAGACACGTTAGGTCCGTACACGTAAGGTCTGCACGATACACGATAGGTTTGCACGATTGGCATGATAGATTTTGACTCATGTGGAGAACCTAAAATGACATGCACGTTAGACATTTTAGACACGTTAGGTGCGTACACGTTAGGTTTGCACGATACACGATAGGTTTGCACGATTGGCATGATAGATTTTGACCCATGTTTAGAACCTAAAATGACATGTACGTTAGACATTTTAGACACGTTAGGTCCGTACACGTAAGGTCTGCACGATACACGATAGGTTTGCATGATTGGCATGATAGAAATTGGAGTCATGTCTAAAATGACATACACGTTAGACATTTTAGACACGTTAGGTCCGTCCACGTTAGGTTTGCACGATACACGATAGGTTTGCATGATTGGCATGATAGATTTTGACTCATGTGGAGAACCTAAAATGACATGCACGTTAGACATTTTAGACACGTTAGGTGCGTACACGTTAGGTCTGCACGATACAAGATAGGTTTGCACGATTGGCATGATAGAGTTAGACCTTACCGTGTTTGTAGGCCATCACGTGAATCTTGAGAAATATCGTATAACGTGCCGACCTAAGATTCACGGAGCTAACGTGTCTAAAATGTCTAACGTGTATGCCATTTTAGGTTGTCCATGAGTCAAAATCTATAATGGCAATCATGCAAAGCTATTGTGTATCGTGCAAACCTAACGAGTACGGATCTAATGTGTCTAAAATGTCTAACAAGTATGTCATTTTAGGGTCTCCAGATAAGTTGAATGGTACAGTCATGATATACACGTTAGACATTTTAGACACGTTAGGTCCGTACACGTTAGGTTTGCAAGATACGCGATAGGTTTGCACGATTGGCATGATAGATTTTGACCCATGTCGAGAACCTTAATGACATGCACGTTAGACATTTTAGACACGTTAGGTCCGTACACGTTAGGTTTGCACGATACACGATAGGTTTGCACGATTGACATGATAGATTTTGACCCATGTCGAGAACCTAAAATGACATACACGTTAGACATTTTAGACACGTTAGGTGCGTACGATACACGATGCACGATACACGATAGGTTTGCACGATTGGCATGATAGATTTTGACCCATGTCGAGAACCTAAAATGACATGCACGTTAGACATTTTAGACACGTTAGGTGCGTACACGTTAGGTCGGCACATTACACGATAGGTTTGCACGATTGGCATGATAGAGTTAGACCTTACCGTGTTTGTAGGCCATCACGTGAATCTTGAGACATATCGTATAACGTGCCGACCTAAGATTTACGGAGCTAACGCGTCTAAAATGTCTAACGTGTATGTCATTTTAGGTTGTCCAAGAGTCAAAATCTATCATGCCAATGTGCAAATTTATCGTGTAACGTGCTGACCCAACGTGTACGGACTTACGTGTCTAAAATGTCTAACGTGTATGTCCAGATAAGTCGAATGGTACCATATGTCAATCGTGCAGTCATGATATACACGTTAGACACTTTAGACACGATAGGTGCATCCATGTTTGGCGTGCACGATACACGATAGGTTTGCACGATTGGCATGATAGAATAGGACTTATTTGTACGCCCTAAAATGCAATACATGTTAGACATAGGTTCTTTAACGTTAGGTCTGCACGATACACGATAGGTTTGCACGTTTGGCATTTTAGGCATGTTAGTTCCAACCTGGCATACACGTTAGACATTTTAGAAACGATAGGTGCTGATATGTTGGGTCTGCACGATACACGATAGGTTTGCAAGTTTGGCTTTTTTGGTAACGTTAGTTCGGCTGTTAGTTCCGACCTAACATGTCAAACATGCACTACTAAAATGTAAAAATGTCTAAAATGAAAAAATCCCGACTGCTGGCCATGGATGTGTGTATTGCAACTCTGAGCAGCATTAAACACACACACAGGAAAACTCCAGAGTATATAGTTAACACTATTACTTTTCTGCTTTCATAATTTGTGAAGAATTTGAAAAATATGATAATTTACAGACACCAGTGATTCAAGCCAATATGTGCAGTTTGCATCAATTTACATATAAAACAGTTGCTCAACCATATCTCATTTAATAGTGTGTTGTAATGGTGTGTGATCACAAGTACCAAGTTTTGAGTTCATATTGTCAATTTCAAGCTTCGTTGGCAGTCTATGAATATCAATGATGCACAAAACTAAAACCCATTTCTGAAGTACCTCGGAAAATCAGTTTGCAATTGACAAATGCAAATGAAATTGTATCTAATGTCAGACAATTTGCTTTCAAAGAATAAAAGAGTGTATCACATCATCCTCAATTATCGTCAGCGTATGGTCAAATTTTTTGTATCTCTTCCTGAATGTTTTTGTTTATTTGAAGAATATTGTTGCCTTGTCAATTCCTCACACAAGTACACTTCTTATCTTTCCAAAAGGATTACAGAGAAGCTCAAGAGCATTAAAACCAACCATTCAATTTTCTGGTATTATTTTATTGTTTTATGAGTGCTTTGATGAAATCAAGTAATTTCTCTTGTATTGCTCATAAAATATCAAATGACAATTCTGTAATTTCCATTTTGAATTATCATCTTAATTCTTGCCCCAGTGTTTGACAGGAAAACATGTTTCAACCATGTTATAGCCTGTGTTCATTATCAGTGCCCTAGCTCTTAAAGACCAGTTCCATTGTCATTGACCTTCACAATGTCTAATTTCGGACATAGAAGCAAGGTTCACATTAAAGTAGTGCAGCATCGAAAATGAAAAACGCAAACATGTTTTAACGGCAAGATTTCACTACACATCTTTCCATGAACAAGATTTTGACTTTCATTCGAAATGTTAGTTCATGACATCCACTCCACATTTATTAATCACACCTTGTACTGGTATATGCAGCAAAAGAGACAATGCATTTAGCAGTCAGTCTCATTCATGACTGTAAAGCCACTTAGAATTAGATGAGGATTGAGTGAATGGAGCCAAAACAATTACAGGAAGCAACTTGATCAGTTGTCTTTGAAATCATTAACTTAATTGTGCCGTTAACTGACTGTTCCAGCTGCATCAATGGACGTTGGTTGACTAAATTGCCCAGACAGACCCATTTTAATGATGTTAATGAACACTGTCTGTCCATTCTACCTTTATTGTTTTGACTGCATTTCTAATAATTGCCATTCATCTCAATTAGCAGTCATCCAGTATTCTAATCTGATGATGTTTAAGAGGAGTGAGTGAAATTGACAACAACGTAGCTGTAACCTGAGTACTGATACTCTCAATTGTAATTAGAGTGCTGTCATAAGAGCTCACAGATTTAGTGTCTATTATGCACATCCTATTCATGATCAACTTCCCATTACGGAAATGTATGTTTGCATTTCCCACCCTCCGTCCCTCACCCCCTTAGAAATGAAGGAGGGGAAAGAAATGATTAATCCCATTTTGCAAAGGAAAAGTTGTAATAGTGTACAACTTCGTTATGGTTCTAGGACCGTTAGACCATTAGCATATATGTACAGGACAATTACTGTAACCGTAGCCCCAACTGATATGTGTGGGAACTGTCGCTAGGGTAGATCTCCAGGGCTATCCTCACACCATTCCTTCCATTCAAAGAAGATAAATAATGTTTGTAAAGGTACTTGTAATGTAATTTGTGAATGTAGCCTGCAGTTGTTGCATATTTTAACACTTTAATTAAATAGTCTCTTCAACAAGAGAGACCTAAATATTACTCATTTTACACATATTGAAATTTTGGTACTACCTGAACATGTAACATTTTACAAGTTTGTTGCATGGTTGTTTGGTAAAGGCTTTTGTAGAATGTGCAGAAGTGAGTACGTCTGCCTGCTTTGTTGCATTTCAAGACTTCAGTATCATTGTTTTGTAAGTCAATTGCAAATTCTTGTTCTATACTCCCCATACATGTGTAAAGTTAATGCCTACTGTTTAGCTTATCAACAGAGCGTCTGCATGTATAAAATGTCACATTATTGTTTACATTTGAATTCTAGCAATTGTCATCATAGATAGCATCGCAGTACTCAAGTAAAGTCACATTTGTGTCTGAAGAAGTCGAGACGTCACAACTACAAGCAATTAGAAACCTCACATTTATACTCTTTTTGAAATTCCATCTAAATTGCCATCCATAAGTGTATGCGGTAATACAAATATCAACTGTAATCGATCTTAAACCAATGAATAATACTTTATTGGTACAAAGCAATAATACAAGGTACAGCAAAGCTTCCAAATTAAAAGACAAGAACGCGGTTGACTGGTAAGCCAAAGAGCCAAGACTGCATTGTACAATGACCCATATTGCAACAAGAGGTGACGTGCCACTCAGATTTATGCAGTTGATGTACACACAATTTGAAGGCATTGTGCCACAAAATACTGTATTACATCATGATCTCAGGTGGTAGAACAGAAAAAAAAATTTGAAAACACAATAACAAGACTTTAAATAATTTCCACAGTAACATGAGTGATGAAAGTATATTACTGTAATGAATATGACTTTTCACTGATTTAAAATTTTTTGTTGCTTTTATTTATCTTTACAATGCCTCAACTTGAGTGCATGATTGGCCCACCATACCGAGGAAAACAAGGAACCAAATATACTAAAATCGGTTATGGAAGTTGGGAATGCGTAGTTCTGTGTACCTAGGTTTTTGGTTATTTGATTGACAATGTAGGGCATTGTTGTTGATGACAAATATCAGAAAGGAATCCACATCTCATGCGTATCACATGTTCAAACTTTTTTCCGTATATACTTTTCCTCTAGGTGGTCAAGGAAAACAAAGACATCAAGAGGAAAAGCCAGGCGCTTCTGATGAAAGCTGGTGTTGATGTGAAAGTCTTTGACATATCATTGGATGACGGTGATGATGCAGATGACAAGAGCTCCGATGAAATTAATGCTCTTGAGAGAGTTGTTGATGGTAGGTGAATTGTTTCTTATGTTCTCCGTGTTGATAGAATAAGTTGTAAAACACACTGATGGCAGGTTTTTAATGTTTGAATTAGTAATGAATTTCAGCAGTCATTATCATACTCCAGAGCACCTGTGATAGCCAAGGGATGTGTTCAGGTAGGGGCGTAGCTATTCATCATGACATTGTACCTGTATAAATCCCTTTGAGCCCTCTGATGCTGGGGAGACCCACCTTATCTAGGGAAGCACAGAACAGGCTTGTGCTATCAGCTGCAGGGGGAACGCAAAGCTCATGTATTTGTATCGTGACTTAAAATTGACTGGAATGAATTGCAACGACAAACCCCTGTGTCAGACATCTGCACAGGTTTCTTACAATGAGTAGGCTTGGGGGAAAAAGACAAAAGGAGAACAGTTGGTGAATGTAAAGAGATGATATGTGTCCTTGTAGAAGTCAGTGAGGAAGGTGATAGATGTAAATTTGGAAATGAGAATAGATATGTTGAAGCTGCATGATTGTATCATATTTTAATTTTAACCTGATTATAAGACTTTTACTTCGCATTGCAATATCAATTAGACATATGAGATATTTTGTTTTTTAATAATTATATGAATCACTCATTTGTTCTATCAGTCATCAGGTTTGGCCATTTTCTATTTTAACTCCTGAACCCACCCAAGAAGGCTTATGATAGTATGTGTGAGTCCTTTCACCATCTTTGAAACTGTTTAAAGCCAGCACATTGTATAGCCATGTGACTGTTGGAAATGTAGATCATGGCCATATGCCAGTATTTTCACACGTCAAAAGTCTGACGCTACAAGGCAAAGCTTTCAACATGATGTCAGAAGCAAGCTAGGATGAAGTGTAGGGGTCTTGTTACCGCACATTCAGACAATAACCTGCAGGCACCCATTAAGTACAATGTCATCAAGGTTGTATCACAGGTGTGATGATTAGTGATTATATGCCATGTGTAGTGCATTTAGTGATTTATTTTCAGACGACTGTGGCTTTCAGTCCAGTAAAATTACAAAAATCTGTTACCTGGAAGTCACTTCCACTTTGTGTGCCCGTCTACTCACAACTGACGATCAAAGAGATCATTAACATTCACGAAGTAAAAGGAAAATCCAGACGGGCAGGACCATGTATTCACATGAGATATTGTGCATGAATCCCGTTTAAGCCATTAAAGCTAATATTCTGTAACAAGCACTCAGTGGACACTCTTTACTTGATGCTTGAAGATATCAGTGATGTGCATCGTTAGGATGACAGCCAATTCCAATTACGCACCATCTACCTACTTGCTGTCACAAACTAACTGTACATGATTCCTGCGCGTGGATGTTGAACTTGAAATAATTTGCATTTCTTGGCCATTCACCTCTTCCAGGGAGAGATCAGGAATTAAGATGCCTGCTATCACAGTACTTTCTCTCTTGCCATCACAAACAGCTCGAGTACTTTACTGTTGCATTTACTGTTACAGTTTCATTTACTGTGACAGTTTAAGTGTATTTGCAATAAATAAGGTGCTCGCAGATGGCAACAAATTCATACTTTGCCCTCTCTAC
Organism: Ptychodera flava; assembly: GCF_041260155.1. Lineage (NCBI taxonomy): Eukaryota > Metazoa > Hemichordata > Enteropneusta > Ptychoderidae > Ptychodera > Ptychodera flava. The sequence goes on from NC_091947.1 coordinate 10,282,406, forward strand.
AATTTTAAAGTTTAACCAGAAAATGGAGCTCTACAAATTAACAATTTGATATTTATAATACTTAATATTGACAGTTTATGCAAATGAGAGCCGTGGTGTGCAAATGACTCCACCGGTTGATGGTCCGTACGTCGATAAATTGTCTCTGTAAAATTGTATATTTAAAATTGCATAGTGTACATGAGATATGCATTCTTGTGTGCAATGGTGATTGTGATCTGTAAGGGATTAGGCAGCATGCTGCCATGCAGTTCTATTAGGATATCATATACAATTACATCAATATAGATCTACATGTCTAGTTTGCATATAATTAAAGGCCAGGTTGTATTGTGAAGCCACTGAATAACTTGTTAATAGGCTAGGTCTGCAACAATTATATCAAAGTATTGGCATTGAAAGCTATGGGCAGCCTTCAACAACAAGGTGGTGAATTGTTCACGTGGAAATTAGATAGCAAGATTTCACCAAGGATTTCATTGAGCTATAATGTGACACAGGATGGGCAGGTGTGCCCATGGAAGGATGCTGCATTGCATCGTAATAGGGGAGGGGTTAGAAGGAAGAGAATTTTGTGCTTTTACCCAAGAAACCTTATTCTTATATGCGAATGTATACATCTATAGCAAATCAATTCATTGCTCATGTATAATTCACTACCTTTGAATGAACTCATATTTCCTTACTTCTGAACATTGTAAATTTTTTTGTAATCATGATTTATTCCATTGAAAATTTGTGATATAGTGAAATGATTAGTTATAACAGTTTGTTGCCATAGGGGCTTTCAGTACTCACAGCAGAATGTGTATCTGCGTTGTCTGTTTCATAGGTTAGAGTGTACCATTCATTTCTGGACCAGTTTTAATAGGTTCAGTATAAGCAGCCAGCCATAATGCCGTCATATGGTCTGTCTCTTTTATATTTATGCAAGATTAACCATGTGTTGATTCATTCATGATTCAATGCACAGAATTGCAAATTTGAGTCTCATACAACATGTTTCTGGTGCAGACTGATTGATGACATTCTCCAGGATTGACATTTCAGATATTTTTTTGTCAGGTCAACATGGCATAATTTTTTTTTTCTTGTTCATAAAGGTGACCGATTGAATGTCAAAGGGATTTCCTGTCATTGATATCAATCTTCCTGACCCATGAAAGATTTGTAAAAATTCTCTGAAAAAATTCATAGATTTGGAACAATTTTTGGTGCCATGTGTTTGAATTGATTGAACTGCAAATCAGATTGTATCGGGAATATCATATATGAGCTTGGTTTCTGGCAATTTGTGATTGACCAGAAAAATATCGATCTCAATGGAAAATGTTGACCATGCAGGACCGTAAAGGTCAGGTACAAAGATGTATCATGGTAATTTTCAGGTCCTTAGATTTTGGCGGGAAAGTTAACATTTTGAGGCGTGTGAGAATGAGAAAAAAACCCAGGTAAACGGAACAATTAATATAGATGAGCCCTAGGAGTCTGTGCTATTAAAAGTATCAAATTAACGAGTAGTGATAAATGAATTTACTGTTATCATTCCTTCCCTGGGCATTTTGTGATTGTGTATATAACAAATCAATCTCCGGAAAGTAAATATTGTCTTTGTCAGGAAAGATAGCATCAGTCTGAACACAGTGTTGTCTTTCACCAGAATGACGTCCAGAATGCTGATTTGATGGCTGTATAAAGTGTGTCATAGGTGTTGCTGACCTTCTCTCAGTAACAGTTCCAAGAATCTGGGCCTGGTAATGCACTCATGACTTTCTAGGCACCTGGAATTTCAAAGTTCGAAGGTCAAGAAATGTCAGGTGATTAGATTGTCATGAGCTGTTGTGAGGGGGGGCACCTTTGTGCGCATGAGTGAAAGTGAATGAACTAGAACGTTTTTCCTGTTCCAATGTCAACATGTCTTGGGGAATAAAAAATAATGTAAATTTGATTTGGAAATGTTCTGGGATAATGGTGCAAATCTTAGTGGTGTACATCATGTATAAGTCATCCGCGAAACTGATTTTGAGATTTTCAGAGAAAGTGAAAGTTGAGATCTCCAGTTTGATACTTGATAATGTATTGAAGCAAAGAAATGAAAGAGGTACTGTGAGAGCACACTTATGTAGTCACGCTCACATAATCTTGTCATTGAAATTCGATATATAAGCTGAAAAGAGTGAAACAAAAAGCATACAAATTGTGAACCCACCTTTCAGCGAAATGTCACGTATTTCATTGTACAGGTGCGGGTTGGCACTCAAAGGGAGAATTTTTAATGCAAAATTTGTGATGACAGACATATGACTCAGCCAAGTGCAAACAAATTCAATGTCATTTAATCTCATTCATAGTGAGAGTGATGGTGTTTGTTCAGCAGATGCTCAAATTGTTGCTACAAATGATTACATCGTTTGAACAATTGATTTGATGAAACCACTGAGTCATGCACAATGTGATCCAGGAACAGAAAGTTATACTTTGAAGAAGAGAGAGAGTCTTGTCAACAAATACAACTACACATGTTAAAATAACTCAGTTCTTGATCTTTATATTGTTCCCATCTCTTGCAGAGAGAATTCGGCTGGCTTATTCACCCGCATTTCTTCTCAGAAGGTCAACTTTTGCCCAGAAAACTATAGAATTTGCAAATTTTCTTTCTTGTAGTTCATGCTCACTGTAGATCAATCTATGACTTTTGTCAGTCTGAAATTACACATTTACATATATTTACGTTGTTGTACATATTGCGTACATACACTTCCCAGAGATCATACATAGATTTATTAATTTGGCATAAAATTGGCCCTCTCACGATGCAGACAGCATGTCTGAGAATAACACCCTCAAAAATGCTGAATGCAGTTTGATGTAATTTGGTGATGTTTTATATCAAAGTATGACATCATCAATGATGATTACTGAACAGTTTAAATGACAGGGCAACCCTTATCAGGTGCAAACTGATTTCTCTGCCGTGAGCTGATGTGAATTCTGGCAGGATATGAGTTGTGAATTGATTGCATATAATTTCAAATTTGATTGAGCGCTAACACGCTGTGTTTTGGCATTTCATGAATTGACCATTACGGTAGATGTCTTTCCTCTATATTGCCACTGTAATGGATTAGTTTGAGGTGAAAATGAAAGGCTTGCTGGTTCCAAGGAGATGATTGTTTCTACTGTCATCAAAAGATCACAGTGATTATGAATATGAAGAAATATTGCTGAAATCATAATGACAGTTACAACTTTAATCAATAATGTCACCATTCTCTCCATGTGCAATAATGTTTGAGAAGTGGAATGAAATTCTTAGTCTCAAGACTCATTGCTGCGTGATTTTAATAGCCAGAACTAGCAGAGAAACCCAGTTTTAAAATTTCAAGTTTGCGTACCATCACAATATTCTATCCCATCACACTGCATGGTGACTACGAGTAGATTCAGTTTCATGATATACGTGCACTCTTGTGTATATTTTTCACGAGCCAAAATGACTGCTATAACAGAAAAGATTCAAGTGAATTTACCTTCTAACTTCCAGCATAGACCCTCGAGAAAAACTGTTTTTCTCAAGGGTCTATGCTTCCGGCAATGTTTTTTGCACCATTGTTTGCTGTTCAGAATGTTCTTTTAGTGTGATAATTTGGCTAATGTTTATACAAGTTTATGAACATCTATTGTCAACTGTATCGTTATTTGGTTTAAATGTTTCCAAATCCCTGGTACATCCATTGTGACAGTGCAAAATTACTATTACTCACCACTCACAGTGTATTATTCTCAAGGTGAAGACCAAGGCTGCTTGAAATATACAGTATGAAGTAGGAAAGGAAATTGTTGAAGTATATATATTTGAAGAGAAATTTTTAAAAAAATATGGCGCCATTGGAGTCTAAAATCATTGCACAAAAAAACATCGAATTGTGTATGAAGCAAAGTTTGGAAATATGATAGGAGATTATTTGTGAAGGTGCTGAGAGTATACCCTCTACCAGAAAATTCACTATCTACATAAATTAAATTATAATTATCCGGCCACAAATACTGGTACATCAGTATGATATTATTAATAATTTGGAAAAATCTGACCGCTTGAAAGAAGTACATTTTACTTTGCTGAAATCTTTTGGGGCCTTCAAAATGATCTCTGTGCTCCCATGCCATATATGGCATGCCATGGGAGTACCTCGTACAGTTATTGCTTTTGTAATTTGTATATTTCCAAAGAGAACTGAATTAATGCTATGGTAATAATGGATCTTTAACTTTGTTGGGGCATGACCTATTGACTTGTACCATATAGAAAATATTTAAACTTCATTAATGCCAAGCTAACCTAGCGTGATGAAAGTTGTAGTTCAGGAAATAATATGAGAGTATAACCTGAATGCTTGAAGCTCTTCATGTGCAGAGAAGCATAAAGCATGGAATTTCAATATATATCAATGTGCTACAAGCATTAGTGATTGATATAAATATGATTGTGTCTTGCTGTAAGAAATGATGCAAGCTGGACTTCGTAATTTGTATAATATCAGGTTTTGAAAGGAATGACTTTGTTGTTCGCCTAATTGTTATCTTAGTCAGGTTTCACTTCATCATGTTGTCATGGTTACAAGACATTAGGAATGCATGGATGGGTTATCAGTAAAATATGTCTGTGTGGCATATCACTCAACTTTAGATAAATTCCAGATCTGCTTCTACCTGTAAGTATCAGCTCAGGTGATCTGTAGTGTTCTTTTGCTGAAAAATTACATGTTAACATAAAAAAATAATGACAGCGTTGGAATATCAGAGCAAATAGGTAAGTGCATGTGCAAATAACTGAACATTTTTGGGGAAAAATAGTTGCAGTATACTTAAAAAGTTGCACATAAAATGTTTTGATCTATCTCAGGAAAGGAAGTGAATCATACATCTCTGTCAAAGCTGTATCACATTTTGTATCAATAATAAGTGATTGTTGGTATTTCAGAACATAGTTTAGCTATTACACCATGTTAGTTACACTTCTTGCAGTTTACCTGTCATTATCCAGGTGTCTTAAATTATGTCATCTCACAAGTCTTCTTTAAACTAAAAATGTAAAGTTGACAAAGACAAGAAGAATATCATCAAGGGCTACACAACTTTGTTTATCCCATCATAACTTGATTGCTACTATAATGTCTACACTTTTTCCTGTGCCTCAACACACGTACTGTTATTCATTCATACATCTCCATATGGATAAACAATTTTTTCTTGAAGAGGCATAAACCAGACACAGCACAGACTGCAACACCATAAATTATTGATATACATAAAAGAGTTGAAGTCATGCAGACAATAAAAAAAATATATTTTTGCAAGTAATACATAATATATGAAGTCATACAAATGAAAAAATGCAAATTATCTCGTATAAGTAATAAATAATATTTGATCACAGGTATACAAATGGAAAAAAATTCTCTTGCCAAAAATATGCACTATACCATCTCCAATTCTGGTTACTAGTGGAGTATAAATTACCCAGCCTTTGATGGAAATTCACAATACTGCAATAACAGTCAAGTTGATTTATTACCTTTTCTAATAAGATAATAATTGTATCAAACATGAGTGGTAGATCTGTAAGATGCAGGCATAAATTTTCACATTTTAAAGATAATTTCTCACTCAGAAATTCAAATAATACAAGTGAAGTACATACCAATATACAGAAATCAGTGAGCAAGTATTTAATTTTTGTTGACAATTTTTCGTTGAAATCCTTTCAAACACCAAACATTATGTTTATTCAAATTGCATGTGTTCCTTTAACTGCGATACTTACAGCATAACATGCATTAGCAAAATTGTTTGGCCCAACATTTTTAGCACTGAATCTCCACTGCCAGTAAAATAGCATATTTTTTCTATTCTGGTGATGACTAAAATTATAGTTTGTTGTGTGCTGGTTCACACTGCTATGAGGAATAAAGTGATAAATTACTAGCATGCTGTACATAAAAATAAACTCTGGAAATAAATTACTACAGGTTTCAATTATATTTTTATAGTTACATCCATTAAAATTACTTTTTTCACGTTAATACCTGTTTCCTTCTTTCCAGTATTTTTAATTTCATAGTTTTAAGAGACATCAACGGTTGAAGTTGAAAATGTAGTGAAACCTATTACCGAGTATGAAAGCCATTTCTTTGTCCAATCGTAACTTCAAATACATGTGATGCAGATGTTATATGAAAAAATTGATAATGATGTACATATTTGGTAGAACTCGATTCCACGATACGCTACCTAACTGTGCCAATGGAGCATTATCTCTACAGACAGAGTATTAACATGTGCATTAAAGTATTACTCAGTAATTCCATATTTTGATCCAATGTGATCCTTTGGAAATGGGTGCTGACCCAGTGAGACAAATTACCACGGCAATATGTAAATTGCATGCAAATTGAACCATGACTAAGTCACTGTCTGTCTGGGAACAAAGTGAAAAATACCAATTTGAATACAGAATCACACTTATTTGATTAAATGATGTGAAACAAGATATGAATCAGAAAGAGAGGTAATATCTTGTGTGTTGGTTTCCACGGTGACCATCTCAGCATCAGATTATGCAGATGCATTCTGTGCAATTTGAGAGTCACACAATCTCGTTTCAGCTGTATAAATGGAATAAAAAATACCATTAACTACCAGACACTGACGTTTACAGGCACTCTTTGTCAGGGTATATGGTATAGCTATGGAAACAATGTTATAATCTCTTTAGTGTCATTTGTCGCTCTGGTCTAGCTTTCTCAATCAGATGTGACAAATCTCTCATAAATTTCATGTATGCACACAAAAGGCAATAAGCTTCAGTCTTCAGTCTTTTCTGGAAAATATTTCAAGTGGAGATTGAAAATTCAGAAAAATAAGTGACAACGTGTTATTCTTGATGTGCTTTTCGTAACTATTTAGAGAAATATCTACTCTTCAGGTTTTGAATGCAATATATATAGTTTTCTTATCCACTGAACCTGTTCTTAGGTTCATTCAACAAATTACAGTGGGATTGAATTAAAACAAAAATCCGGGATGGAGCTGAATTTAACTTGATCCTTGACCTTGAAGGGGCACTGAAATAAGCAAGTTAAAAAGATTGCCTTGTAGTGTTTAGGAAAAGCTGATGAATGTATAGTTGAATGAAAAACTCTGTAGTTAGTCCCCACGGACACCGTCCGGGGGGACTTATAGGTTTGGTCATGTCCGTGCGTGCGTGCGTCCGTGCGTGCGTGCGTGCGTGCGTGCGTCCGTCCGTCCGTTCACGCAGATATCTCTGAGATGCCTGGAGCGATTTCATTCAAACTTGATACAAGGATTACTTCATATGGCATACAGATGCACGTCGATTTGTTTTGTGATACGATCCAATATGGCCGCCAGGCGGCCATTTTATTACGATTTTTTCATGTACAGAGCCATAACTCAGGCATGTTCCAACCGATTTTATTCAAAGTTGGTACAAGGACATTGACCAATGTCATACAGATGCACGTCAATTTGTTTTGTGATACGATCCAATATGGCCGCCAGGTGGCCATTTTATTACGATTTTTTCATGTACAGAGCCATTACTCAGGCATGTTTCGACCGATTTCATTCAGAGTTGGTACAAGGACATTGACCAATGTCATAGATATGCACATCAATTTGTTTTGTGATACGATCCAATATGGCCGCCAGGCGACCATTTTATTACGATTTTTTCATGTACAGAGCCATTACTCAGGCATGTTTTGACCGATTTTATTCAGAGTTGGTACAAGGACATTGACCAATGTCATAGATATGCATGTCAATTTGTTTTGTGATACGATCCAATATGGCCGCCAGGCGGCCATTTTATTACGATTTTTTCATGTACAGAGCCATTACTCAGGCATGTTCCAACCGATTTTATTCAAAGTTGGTACAAGGACATTGACCAATGTCATACAGATGCACGTCAATTTGTTTTGTGATACGATCCAATATGGCCGCCAGGCGGCCATTTTATTACGATTTTTTCATGTACAGAGCCATTACTCAGGCATGTTTCGACCGATTTTATTCAGAGTTGGTACAAGGACATTGACCAATGTCATAGATATGCACATCAATTTGTTTTGTGATACGATCCAATATGGCCGCCAGGCGACCATTTTATTACGATTTTTTCATGTACAGAGCCATTACTCAGGCATGTTTTGACCGATTTTATTCAGAGTTGGTACAAGGACATTGACCAATGTCATACAGATGCACGTCAATTTGTTTTGTGATATGATCCAATATGGCCGCCAGGCGGCCATTTTATTACGATTTTTTCATGTACAGAGCCATTACTCAGGCATGTTTCGACCGATTTTATTCAGAGTTGGTACAAGGACATTGACCAATGTCATAGATATGCACATCAATTTGTTTTGTGATACGATCCAATATGGCCGCCAGGCGACCATTTTATTACGATTTTTTCATGTACAGAGCCATTACTCAGGCATGTTTTGACCGATTTTATTCAGAGTTGGTACAAGGACATTGACCAATGTCATAGATATGCATGTCAATTTGTTTTGTGATACGATCCAATATGGCCGCCAGGCGGCCATTTTATTACGATTTTTTCATGTACAGAGCCATTACTCAGGCATTTTTCGACCGATTTTATTCAGAGTTGGTACAAGGACATTGACCAATGTCATAGATATGCATGTCAATTTGTTTTGTGATACGATCCAATATGGCCGCCAGGCGGCCATTTTATTACGATTTTTTCATGTACAGAGCCATAACTCAAGCACGTTTCAACAGATTTTATTCAGAGTTGGTACAAGGACATTGACCAATGTCATAGATATGCATGTCAATTTGTTTTGTGATACGATCCAAAATGGCCGCTGTGCAGCCATTTTATTACGATTTTTTCATGTACAGAGCCATAACTCAGGCATATCTCAACCGATTTTATTCAAAGTTGGTACAAGGACATTGACCTATGTCATACATATGCACATCAATCTGTTTTGTGATACGATCCAATATGGCCGCCAGGCGGCCATTTTATTACGATTTTTTCATGTACAGAGCCATTTCTCAGGCATATCCGCATGTTTTGACCAATTTTATTCAAAGTTGGTACAAGGACATCGACCAATGTCATAGCTATGCACATCAATTTGTTTTGTGATGCGATCCAATATGGCCGCTGTGCGACCATTTTGTTACGATTTTTTTCATGTCCTGAACCATAACTCAGACATGTATCAAGCGAATTCATTCAAAAGTATTTTTATCACAGACCTAATGAAGAGGACTCTATCCTCTTTTAGGACCTGTAATCAAAATACTGATTAACAAGTGGGGACTGTGTCATTAACGATGACTTGTTTTGTGTTGTATATTAGTGACAACTTTGTATCTTCATCCTGTTTCAACGGAATAACAAATTCTCTGGTAGTGATCATCCATTTCTGGTTGATGCTGCAAGCCAAGAGTTCTCATCCTGTCAGAGTGATTTGCTTTTCTGACGGCTTCTCCAACAATAATTTATCCAAAAGCAAAATAAAAAATCCAAACAAAAATTTCACTGACAAACCTTCTTTTCGAATGTGTCTAATTTACCAGAGCTGTATCCATTTTGTTCCTTTTTAGTCCCCACGGACATCGTCCGGGGGGACTTATAGGTTTGGTCATGTCCGTGCGTGTGTGCGTGCGTCCGTCTGTGCGTCCGTCCGTCCGTTCACGCAGATATCTGAGAGATGCCTGGAGCGATTTCATTCAAACTTGGTACAAGGATTACCTCACATGTCATACAGATGCACGTCGATTTGTTTTGTGATACGATCCAATATGGCTGCCAGGCGGCCATTTTATTACGATTTTTTCATGTACAGAGCCATAACTCAGGCATGTTTCAACTGATTTTATTCAAAGTTGGTACAAGGACATTGACTAATGTCATAGATATGCACGTCAATTTTTTATGTGATACGATCCAATATGGCCGCCGCGGCCAATTTGTTATGATTTTTTCATGTACAGAGCCATTACTCAGGCATGTTTCAA